>NW_028085176.1:0-26211 GCF_014824575.4 Sturnira hondurensis | reverse complement strand
GATAGCCAAGAGTTGGAAGCAGCCTAGATGCCCATCGGTAAATGACTGGATCAAAAAACTATGGTACATTTACACAATGGAATTCTATGCTGCAGAAAGGAAGAAGGAACTACTACCCTTTGCAACATCATGGATGGAACTGGAAAGCATTATGCTGAGCGAAATAAGCCAGGCGGTGAAAGACAAATATCATATGATCTCACCATTAACAGGAATCTAAACAAACCAAACAAGCAAGCAAAATACAACCAATGACACTCAAATATGGAACAGGCTGTCAGGGCCCAGAGGGGAGAGGGGAGAGAATCATAGGGGAAAAGGGAATGGACTCACATGAACAAGTATAAAAGACACATGGACAATAACTAAGGGTGGGGGGTGGAAAGGGGAGGGAGGCGGGGAGCATGGGGTGGGGGGCGGGCAGGGTTGGGATTATAAGACAGAAACCTGTACTTGAACAAGAATTAAATAAAAATTATATTAAAAAAATAAAAAAAAAATGTGGGAATAAAAAAAACATTATCTAATAAATCCAACAGAAAAAGGTAATGCGCACTAGAATCAAGACTTAGTCCTTGCTGATGCAGAAAACTGAAATGGCTTAATTAATCTCCATTTCCTTGATTAAAATATGAATAAATAAATGTAGGAGTCTAAGCAACTATTATAAATATAATAACTTATTTTCCTTCTGAAATAAAATATAATTGAAAATTATAGAGCCAAAATCAGGAAATAATTTAGTAATTCCTTCTTATATCTGAACTTATAAAAACACTTCTATGATTGCAGAATTTTAGAGATTTAAGAATTTGATTAATCAGTTGCTTTATTTATTTCAATCCTTTACATATGCTGGCATTCTATAAATGGTTGTTGAATGAATGAATGTATGAATAAATTTATGATCAAAGAAATCTAATACTGACATTTTTCATATGAGAAAAAAAATTCCCCCAAATTAAAAGACGACCAAATTCATGCAGCTAATGAGAAATTTAGTGACCAGAGGGGAGAGGGGAGGGAATTTCAGGGGAAAAGGGGAAGGACTTACAGGAACTAGTATAAAGGTCACATAGACAACAACTAAGGGGGTTGGATATGGGAGGGAGGTGGGCAGCACTGAGGGGGTGGGCTGGGATGGGAGTAAAAGACAGAAAAGTGTACTTGAACAACAATTAAATTTTTAAAAAGTCAAAAAAAAGAAATCTAGGACTAGAAACAAGGTTTCCTGAATGTTTCTTTAGGATGAGCATAAGGGGAAGATATTAAAACTTAGGCAACTATCAGCACACCACTACAATATTATTTTTGGAGATGTTAGAGGCTGTGCATCAGGAGAAAGTAGGCAAACACACTAGATTACCACCAGTTTAAATTTAAGGTTATCATGCTACTGATCTTATATGTGCTTTTTTGAACAATTATTAAATTATTATTGAACAATCATTAGAATATGCCTTACTCATTCAACAAATGTTTAATTGAGCATCTACACTGTGCCAAATACTGTTGTAGGTGCTCAAGACACATGAGTGGACAAAAGAGACAAGATTTTTATTCTCATGGAATTTACATTCTAGTGACCTTACAGGTAAAGACCCTCACTTTTTTATAGATGAGGAAACTGAACCACTGACAGGTGAAGTGACTTACCTACATTATAACAGTGAGCTTGCATTAGGGCTGAGCTGAGTGAGAGTTCAGATCTCCCAGTGCATTTCACTTTCTACTATGGCATAAAAACTTACAACTTTCATGAAAATTCTCATTCTTTTTCTCTTTTTCTCTCACTCTTCTGTTTCTCCCCTTGTTCTCTCCTCTTCATCCCCTACCTCCTCTTTTCTTCCCTCTTCCTCCCTCTCCTTCCTGCTCTCTTACTCTCTCCTCTTCTCCTCTCTCATCATCTCGGGCTACTATGCATCATCACACTGATAATCAAAATATCAAGGTTTTGAATCATACGAAAATAATGGGAAAATATAATTACTATAATTATTTCACCTAGCTATTTTAAGACTATGTCTCTTCATTTCTTTAAATCTGGAGCAAGGGAGGCATATGAAGGAAAAGAAGAAAAGGAGAGGGTTGGGAAGGAAGGAGGAGGAAGAGAGAGAAAAGGAAGCAAGCAATGTCTTAAAAAATGCACACAAACTGAAAATCATGATTCAAATTCTCCGTCAAAATGTTGATTGCTGTAGTTTAAGATGGAAAATTTTAGCCAGAAAGAAATTTACCAACTCTAACTTGTAAACAAATGGCAGTTAGAGTTGTAGAGACACTTTCAAAAACAAAACACTTTTTGCTATTTGGATGCTAAATTATTTTCTTGTGCTTCTCAAGTAAAATATTGAGAAAAACAGAACATGAATGATACAAATTGGGACTTTCTTAGAACTTCAATTTATATTGTATGGTAGTAATATCATTCACAAATATACACTCTAAATGGCAGAACTGAAAACTGGTTCTTTGAACCCAAATCCGTTGATCATTGGTTTCATTTGGCTGCCTTTCTTACGTTTGAAAATATTAATGTTCCTGTTACCAAAAAACAAACAAATAAACAAACAAAAATGGGTGTGTCTGCCTGTTACCACAAAAGCCAAACTCCAGAGGCAGATGCTGGCATAAAAAAAAAAGGTTTTATTCAGGTGCTACATGATCTGGGAGAATGGCAGAATCCTGTCTCAAAGCTCATGTCCTCAGCAAGAGCAAGACAAAACCCAATTTCCAGAGTTCCTGCTCCAATTTAAAGTCCAGTCCTTTGGAGCCCACAGTTGGCAGCTAAGTGATCACCCAGGTAGCTCAGGCAATTGCTGTCAATTTCAGGCTCCCTCCTGGAGGCCATGGGCCATGCAGCTACTATGGTCACAAGGTCACATGTTCTCAAGAAAGAGCCCATGAGCATGCTGGTAAAAGCATCACCAGGTCAGTATGAGAGGCTTCTTCCTGAAGTCCATGGGCTATGTGGCTACTAAAGGCACATGACCCATGGAAAGAACAAGCAAGTGCACCATTGGAATGAAGGTCATGAGCAAGCCAGTCACAAGCAAGAGAGAACGAGCAGTTTGTTGTTCCCCTGGGACTATATTAGTTTTGGGTGTGGAAGGGACTGGGTACTTTCTCATAATGACTAGTTAATTTCCCAAACTTTTGTATGCTTCAGGTGGGTACACTTCCCAATCAATCCCTTCTTTTCCCAGGCTTTACTGACATGCCTCTTTGGCCCAGCACCTGCTGCCACCACCATTTTAAGTTCTATGGTGCACGTGCCTGCCTTCCACTGGTCCCACCCCGAATCTGGTATTGGAGGGAGGGAGGAAAGGTTTTTTCAGTGCTCAGTGTAAGACCCACTCCCTAACACCATCCCACAAATGGGGAGATTCCCTAGCACCTCTACCAACTACCCCATGGGGTAACATTCCTACGTAAAAAAGAAAATGGATTATATATTTATTTTCATTTTTAAATATTTTATTTTTAGAGAGAAGGGAGGGGGAAGGAGAGGCAGAGAAACATTAATGTGTGGTTGCCTCTTACACACCCCCTACTGGGGACCTTGCCCGCAGCCTAGGCATGTGACCTGACTGGTAATCAAACCAGCAACCCTTTGGTTCGCAGGCTGGAGCTCAATCCATTGAGCCACACCATCCAAGGCAGATTATATATTTAAAACAGAAAATATGTACACTTGAAAACCCTTTTGAAATGTGAAAAGAACACTACAGTTTCATCTAGGATCACAGAACTAGACAAAAGCCCAAACAAGCTTTTAGAATAATATACATCACAAAGAGTTGACTGAATTAAATGAAATTGTTTCTGATTTTGTCCTGCTTTTCTTTTTCTACCGTGTCTATTCAAATCATTTTGCACTTGAGCAAGTATGGTTACACTGTTTTAAAAAATCACCAAAAGTCTTGAACTATTTTTCTTTTGTAAAAATAAGCAATTAACAAATCATAACAATACATAAGATTCTTTAAATTTACACTCTACTAGGCTTAATTCTTTAATTATCTAAAAAGAATGGAGGTCAATTTCCCTCAGCTTCTGCTGGTTCCGCCCATCTGCCAGCACTCCAGGGCCACCTCTGATGGTGGTCCTCCACAGGAGAAAGTGAGACAATGGAGGAAGTGGTATGCAGGCAGGTGGCTACAGGGGCAGCCAGGGGTCCTGTGTGTTTTACAGTAGTGGCAGCAGTGGCAGCCCCTCCACTGGGTCTGCTTGAGGCTCCCTTGTGCTCTGAGGAAATTTCCACTGCTGCATAAGGGAATACTTGTCTTTCATGGGGCTTAGAATTCCTGTAGAAATACCTTTCTGAAAAGCTGGCAATAATTTAAAATTTCATCTTAGTTTTCCTTTTTGTTGAGTTTCACAAGAACATCCAGAAACTATGAAGAACTTCAGTAATGAAGAGTTTGACTGCCATTTTATTGATGAAGGCTTTACTGCCAAGGACATTCTGTACCAAAATACTAATGAAATTTCTGATGATGATAATGATGCCTTCCATGTTGTGCACCTGGGAGACTTTTCAAAGAAATATCTGAAATGGTTAAAAACTCTTCCTTGGGTCACTCCCTTTCATACAGTCAAATGCAAGAACAGTGGAACAATGAAGACTCTCGCTGCCACTGGGACGGGATTTGACTGTGCCAACAACACTGAAATACAATTGGTACAGTTCTTCCAGTACCTCCAGAGAGGATTATCTATACAAATCCTTGTAAACAAGTACCTCAGATTAAATATACTGTCAGTAATGGAGTCCAGATGATGAATTTCAATAGTGAAGTAGAGTGATGAAAGTTGCCCAGGCACATCCAAAGGCAAAGTTGGTTTTGCAGATTGCTGCTGATGATTCCAAAGCAGTCTATATTCTAGTGTGAAATTTGGTGCCACATTCAAAACCAGCAGACTTCTTTTGGAATAGGCAGAAGAGCTAAATATTGATGTGTATAGTGTTAGCTTCCATGTGGGAAGTGGCTGTGCTGATCCTGAGACCTTTGGCAGACTATCTTGGCAGCTTTCCTGGACCTGAGTATGTAAAGTTTAAATTGGAAGAAATCACCACTGTAATCAATGCAGCTCTTGACACATATTTTCAGTTAGACTCAGGAGTGACACTCATAGCTGAGTCAAGCAGATACTATGTTGCATTATCTTTCACACTTGCAGTTAATATCACTGTCAAAAAATTCATATTAAAGGAATAGACTCTGATGATGAAGATGAGTCGAGTGAAAAAACCTTTATGTATTATGTGAATGATGGAGTGTATGGATCATTTCATTATATTCTCTGTGATCATACACATGTGAAGCCCCTTCTGCAGAAGAGGCCCAAACCAGATGAGAATTATTATTTATCCAGAATGGGAGGATCAATACGTGATGGCCTTGATTGCATTATAGAATACTGCGGCTTGCCCAAGATGATTGTGGGGGACTGGATGCTCTTTGAAATCATGAGTGTTTACAGTGTTACTGCTGCTTCTACTTTCAGTGGATTCCAGAGGCTGACTGTCTACTATGTGATGTCAGGACCAACATGGCAAATGATACAGCAAGTCAAGAACCACAACGTTCCACCCAAAGTGGAGGAGCAGGACATCAGCACTTGGCCTGTGTCTTGTGCCTTGGAGAGTGAAATGAAATGACACCCAGCAGCCTGTGCTTCAGCTTATGTTAATGTGTAGATGATATTCATGTAGCTGTTACTGTAAGGGTAACTTGAATTAAAGGATTAGTGGGGAACACTTAACTTTTTAAACAATTTTTATTTAGCTCTTGTTCAAGTACAGTTTTCTTTCTTGTATTCTCAGCCCTGCCCTCCCAATGAGCCCTGCCCCCCCAGTGCTCCCCACTTCCCTCCCATCTCCGCCCCCCACCTTAGTTATTGTCCATGCGTCCTTTATAGGAACACTTAACTTATTAATTGCTAGTTTTGAAATGTCTTTGTAAGTAGTGTGGGCATAGATGGAAAAATATGAAAGGCTATGACATGGGGGTCACACCTATCTGCTCTTATGGAAACTATTTGAATGTTTGTTTTATATGGATTTTCACTCAGTTTTCAAATGCTACTAAAGAGTGTCCCTCAGTTTCTGAGCAAGCACTAGTAGCTTATACATTGGCAAAACAGACCAGAAGCTTAGTGTTGTAACTTGTTTTAGAAATAAAGTACCTTGAGTCTACAGCCATACCACCCTGAATGCACCTAATCTCATCTAAAAAGAAAGTACTTTGAAAATTAGGCATTAAGATTTTTTTAATGGGGCCATTTAACACAGATCACTTTGTGTTTTGGTTTTTTTTCTAATTTTTTTATTGTTGCTCAAGTACAGTTTTCTGCTTCCCCCCACCACGGATCCCAACACTCAAGCCCTCCCCACTTCCCTCCCCTGTTTTCACACCCCCCTTGTTATTGACCATGAGTCCTTTATAATTGTTCCTGCAAATGCTTCACCCTTTTCCCATGAAATTCACTCCCCTCTTCCCTCTGGTCACTATCAGCCTGTTCCCAATTTCAGTGTTTTTGGTTATATTTTGCTTGCTTGTTCATTTTGTTGATTAGGTTCCTGTAAAAGGTGAGGTCATATGGAATTTTGTTTTTCACCACATGGCTTATTTTGCTTAGCATAATGCTCTCTAGATCCATCCATGCTGTTGCAAAGGGTAGGAGCTCCTTCTTTCTTTCTGCTGCATAGAATTCCATTGTGTAAATGTACCACAGTTTTTTGATCCATTCATTTACTGATAGGCACTTAGGTTGCTTTTATCACTTGGCCATTGTAAATTGTGCTGCTGTGAACATTGGGGTGCATAGGTTCTTTTGAATTGGGGTTTCAGGGTTCTTAGGATATAGTCATAGCAGTGGGAGTGCTGGGTCAAAAAGCAGTTCAACTTTTAGTTTTTTGAGGAAATTCCATACTGTTTTCCATAGTGTTTGTACCAGTCTGCAATGTCACCAACAGTGTACTAGGATCCCCTTTTCTCCACAACATCTCCAACACTTGTTTATTGCTTTATTTATAATGGCCATTCTCAATGGTGTGAGGTAGCATGTCATTGTAGTTTTAATTTGCATCTCTCTGCTAGCTAGTGATACTGAGCATCTTTTTATATATCTCTTAACTCTCTACATGTCCTCCTTGGAGAGGTGTCTGTTCAAGTCCTTTGCCCATTTTTTAATTGGATTGCTTGTCTTCTTGGAGTGGAGTTGTGTGAGTTCTTTATATATTTTGGAGATCAAACATGTGTCTGAGGTATCATAGGCATATATGTATTACCATACAGTTGGTTCCCTTTTTATTTTAATACTGTTTTCCTTAGCCATGCAAAAGCTTTTAATTTTGATGAGATCCCATTTGTTTATTCTTTCCTTCATGTCACTTGCTCTAGGGGACATATCAGTGAAAATCTTGCTGAGTGAAATATCTGAGATTTTCCTGCCAATGCTCTCCTCTAGGGCTTTAATGGTTTCCTGGCTTATATTTAAATCTTTTATCCACCTTGAATTTATTTTGGTGTATGATGTAAGTTGGTGCTCGAGTTTCATTTTTTTGCACGTACTTGTCCAGCTCTCCCAACACCATTTATTCAAGAGTCTATTTTTACTACATTTTATATTGCTGCCCCCTTTGTAAAATATTAATGTATTGTAGAGACTTGGGTTTACTTTTGGTCTCTCTGTTATGTTCCATTGGTCTATGTATCTGTTCTTATACCAGTACCAGGCTGTTTCAATTACAGTGGCCTTGTTTGATACAGTGTGATATCAGGTATTGTGATCTGTCCTACTTTGCTCTTCTTTCTCAAAATTGCAGCAGCTATTAGGGGTTGTTTATGGTTCCATATCTGTGAAATATGCCATTGGTACTTTAATAAGTTTTGCATTGAATCTAGAAATTGTGTTAGGTAGGATGTACATTTTGATAATGTTAATTCTTCTGATCCATGAACATGGTATATATTTTCATTTGTCTGTCTCTTCCTTAATTTCCTTCTTCAGCATTGTGTAGTTTTCTGAGTACAGGTTTTTTACCTCCTTGGTTAAGTTTATTCCTAGGTATTTTATTTTTCTTGTTGCTATGTCAAATGAGATATTTTCCTGATTTCTGACTCTGATGTTTCATTGTTGGTACACAAAACTGACTTTGATTTCTGAATATTGACTTTATAGCACACTATTTTGTCATATATACATTTATTAGGTCAAGCAGTTTTTTGGAGTCAATAGGATTTTCTATGTACACTATCATATCATCTGCAAGCAATGACAGTTTTGTTTCCTCCTTTCCAATTTTGATGCCTTTTATTTCATTTTCTTGTCTGATTGTTGTGGCTAGGACATCCTTACAGTATGTTGAATAGAAGTGGTGAAAGTGGACAACCTTCTCTTGTTCCTGATTTTAGTGGGAAAGATTTTAGTTTTTTCCCATTGAGTATGATGTTGGCTGTAGGTCTCTCATATATGGCCTTTATTATGATGAGAAATGCTCTCTCTATTCCCATTTTGCTGAGTGTTTTAATCATAATTAGGTGCTATAGCTTATCAAATGCCGTTTCTGAATCTATTGATATGATCATGTGACTTATTCAAAAAAAATTTCAAAATAATGGAAGACACTCAAAATCTTTTTATGAAGCCAGAATCATCCTGACCTCGAAACCAGATAAAGACACAACAAAGAAAGAAGGCTTCAGGCCAATATCACTGATAAACATAGACACTAAAATCCTGAACAAAATATTGGCAAACAATATCCAGAAACACAATAAAGATCATAAAGCATGACCAATTGGAATTCACCCCAGGGATGCAAGGATGGTACAATATTCACAAATCCATAAATTTAATACATCACATAATAGGGGTTAGCTCTTCCTTAAATGCTTTGTAAAATTTTTCTATGAAACCATCTGGTGCAAGACTTTTGTGTGTCAGCTTTTTGATTACTGTTCAGATTTTATCAGCTCTTATTGGTCTGGTCACACTTTCTTCTTCTTCATTCAGTTTTGGAAGATTATATATTTCTAGAAATTTGTCCATTTCACCTAGGTTTTCAAATTCCTTGGTGTATACTTCTTTACTGTAATTTCTTGCAATCATTTCCATTTCTGTGGTATCACTTGTAATCGATCCTCTTTCATTTCTTTTTCTATTCAATTATTGTTCAAGTACAGTTTTCTGTCTTTTACTCCAATCCCAGCCCACCCCCCAGTGCTCCCACCTCCCTCCCATTTCCACGCCCCTTAGTCATTGTCCGTGTGTCCTTTATTCTACTTCCTGTAAATCCTTCCCCTTTTTCCCCTGAAATTCCCTCCTCTCTCCCCTCTGGTCACTATCCCCCTGTTGTCTATTTCAGTGTGTTTGGTTATATTTTGCTCGCTTGTTTCTTTTGTTGTTTAGGTTCCTGTTAAAGGTGAGATCATATGGTATTTGTCTTTGAATGCCTGGCTTATTTCACTCAGCATAATGTTTTCCATATCCAACCATGCTGTTGCAAAGGGTAGGAAATCCTTCTTTTTTCAGCAGAATAGAATTCCATTGTGTAAATAGGCCATAGTTTTTGGATCTATCAATTACTGATGGGCACCTAGGTTGCTTCCAGCTCTTGGCTTTTGTAAACTGTGCTGCTATGAACATTGGGGTGCATAGGTACTTTTGGATTGGTGTTTTAGGGTTCTTAGGATACAATCCTAGCAGTGGAATTGCTGGGTTAAAAGGCAGGTCCATTTTTAGTTTTCTGAGAAAATTCCATACTGCTTTCCATAGTGTTTGTACCAGTCTGCAATCTCACCAACAATGGACTAGGGTCCCGTTTTCTCCACAACCTCTCCAACACTTGTTGTTTGTTGCTTTGTTTATGATGGCCACTCTGACCAGTGTAAAGTGGTATCTGGTTGTGGTTTTAATTTGCATCTCTCTGATAGCTAGTGATATTGAACATCTTTTCATGTGTCCCTGGACCTTCTGTATGTCCTCCTTGGAGAAATGTCTGTTCAAGTCATTTTCCCACTTTTCAAGTGGGTTGCTTGTCTTCTTGGAGTGGAGTTGTGTAAGTTCTTTGTATATTTTGGAGATTAAACCCTTGTCTGATGTATCATTGGCAAATATGTTTTCCCATATACTTGGTTCTCTTTTTATTTTAATACTGTTTTCCATAGCCATGCAAAAGCTTTTAATTTTGATGAGATCCCATTTGTTTATTCTTTCCTTTATATTCCTTGCTCTAGGGGACATATCAATAAAAATGTTGCTGCGTGAAATATCTGATATTTTCCTGCCAATGTTTTCCTCTAGGACTTTAATGGTGTCACGGCTTATATTTAAGTCTTTTATTCACCTTGAATTTATTTTGGTGTATTGTGCAAGTTGGTGCTCAAGTTTCATTTTTTTTTTCATTTCAAGTTCCAGTTCTCCCAGCACCATTTGTTGAAGAGGATATTTTTAGTTGATTTTATGTTGCTGCCCCCTTTGTTGAATATTAATTGACTGTAGAGACTTGGGTTTATTTCTGAGCTCTGTTCTCTTCCATTGGTCTAAGTGCCTACTTTTATGCCGGTACCAGACTGTTTTGATTACAGTGGCCTTGTAATACAGTTTGTATCAGGTATTGTCATCCCTCCTACTTTGTTCTTCTTTCTCAAAACTGCAGCTCCTATTTGAGGTCATTTATGGTTCCATATACATTTTTGAAGTGTTTGTTCTATGTCTGTGAAGTATGTCATTGGTACTTTAATAGGTATTGCATTGAATCTGTAAATTGCTTTGCGTAGTATGGACATTTTGATGATGTTAATTCTTCCAATCCATGAACATAGTATATGTTTCCATTTGTTTGTGTTCCTTGATTTCTTTCTTCAGTGTTGTGTAGTTTTGTGAATACAGGTCTTTTACCTTTTTGGTTAGGTTTATTCCTAGGTATTTTATTTTTCTTTTTGCTATATCGAATGGGATTTTTTTCTTGATTTCTGCTTGTGCTGTTTCCTTGTTGGTATACAAAAATGCCTTTGATTTCTGGATATTGACTTTGTATCCCACTGTTTTGCCAAATTCATTTATTAGTTCAAGCAGTTTTGGGGTAGAGTTTATAGGATTTTCCATGTACACTATCATGTCATCTATGAACAATGACAGTTTTGTTTCTTCCTTTCTGATTTGGATGCCTTTTATTTCCTTTTCTTGTCTGATTGCTGTGGCTAAAACTTCCAATACTATACTAAGTAGAAGTGGCGAAAGTGGACTACTTTGTCTTGTTCCTGATCTTAGTGGAAAAGCTTTTAGGTTTTGCCCATGGAGTATGATTTTGTTGTAGGTCTCTCATATATGACCTTTATTATGTTGAGGAATGCTCCCTCTATTCTCACTTTGCTGAGTGGTTTTATCATGAATCGGTGTTGTATAGTATCAAAAGCTTTTTTTGCATCTATTGATATGATCATGTGATTTTGTCTTCCCTTTTGTTTATGTGATGTATTACATTACTGATTTGTGAATATGGAAACATCCTTGCATCCCTGGGATGAATCCCACTTGGTCGTGGTATATCATCTTTTTTATGCATTGCTGGATGCAGTTTGCCAATATTTTGTTGAGGATTTTAGGGTCTATGTTCATCAGTGATATTGGCCTATAGTTTATTTTCTTTGTTGTATTTTTATCTGGTTTTCAGATTAGGATGATGCTGCCTTCATAAAAACAGTTTGGGAGTCTTTCATCATTTTGGATTTTTTGCAATAGGGGTTAAGAATTCTGTAAAGAGGCCCTGGCTGGTGTAGCACAGTGGATTGAACATGGGCCTGCGAACCAGAGGATCACGGTTCGATTCCCAGTCAGGGCACATGCCTGGGTTGCAGGCCAGTTCCCGGCAGGGGACACACGATACATTGTGTGTCCTCAGCAAAGGCAACCGTACATTGATATTTCTCTCCCTCTCTCCTTCCCTTCCCCTCTAAAGATAAATAAATAAAATATTTTTTAAAAAAAGAATTCTGTAAAGAATACGGGTTAGCTCTTCCTTAAATGCTTTGTAGAATTCTCCTGTGAAACCATCTGATACAGGTCTTTTGTTCTTTGGGAGATTTTTGATTACTGCTTCAATTTTATTTGCTGTTATTGGTCTATTCAGGCTTTCTGCTTCTTCTTCATTAAGTTTTGCAAGATAATATTTTTCTAGAAATTTGTCCATTTCACAAATTTGAAAGTTTTCAAATTTCTTGGCATACAGTTCTTCATAGTAATTTCTTACAATCCTTTGTATTTCTGGGGTGTATTTTGTAATCTCTTGTCTTTCATTTCTGTTTGAGTTCATCTGGGTTGCTCTTTTTTGATGAGCTTGCTTAAAGTCTTATCTATTTTGTTTATTCAAAAAAAAAAAAAGAAAAACTCGCTCCTGGATTCACTGATCCTTAGAATTGTGCTTTTAGTTACTATGTCATTTAATTCTGCTCCAATTTTGATTATATTTTTTTATTCTACTTGCTCTAGGCTGTCTTTGTTGTTGTTTCTGGAGTTCTTGTAGGTGTAGGGTTAGGTTGTGTGTTTGAAATGTTTCTGTCTTTTTTAGGTAGGCCTGTATTGCTATGAACTTCCCTCTCAGGACTGCCTTCACTATGTCCCATAAGTCTTGGGTTGTCGTGACTTCATTTTCATTTGTTTCCAGAAACGTTTTGATTTCTTTCCTAATTTCATTTTTGACCCATTCATTCTTTCATAGCATGCTATTCAATCTCCATGATTTTGAATGTTTTGATTTTTTTCCTGTGGCGTTGGTTTCCAATGTCAGGCCCTTGTGATCAGAGAAAATGCTTGGTATGATTTCTATTTTCCTGAAGTTGTTGAGATTCGTTTTGTGTCCTATCATGTGATCTATCTTTGAAAATGTTCCATGTGCATTTGAAAAGAATGTGTATTTACCTTCTTTGGGATGGAAGGCTCTATATATATCAATTAGGTCCATTTGATATAGGGTGTCATTTAATGCTGCAATATCTTTGCTGATATTTTGTTTGGAAGATTTGTCCATTTTTGACAGAGAGTTGTTAAAATCCCCTACTATAATTGTGTTGTTGTCAATATCTTTCTTGAGGTCCTCTAGGATTTTCTTTATATATTTGGGTGCTCCTATGTTGGGTGCATATATATTTATGATGTTAATGTCTTCTTGGTGGATTCTTTCCTTGAGTATTATGAAGTGACCTTCTGGGTCTCTCTTTATAGCCTTTTTTTTGAAGTCTATTTTGTCTGATATTAGAATTGCTACCCCGGCTTTTTTTTTTCTTGTCCATTTGCTTGGAAAATTTGTTTCCATCCTTTCACTTTTAGTCTGTGATGGCATTTGACCTGAGGCAGTATTGTGTGGTCATGCTTTCATATCCATTCAGCTATTTTATGTTTTTTTATTGGAGCATTTAATTCATTTATGTTTAAGGTTATTATTGATGGGTACTTCTTCATTGCCATTTTTGTTCTCTGTATCTCTCTTTTTCTTCCTTTCCTTAGAGCAGTGTCTTTAGCATCTCTTGCAGAGCTGGTTTGGTGGGGGTGTATTCTTTTAGACTTCTTTTGTCTGGGAAGCTCTTTATTTGGCCTTCTATCTTGATTGAGAGCCTTGCTGTATAAAGTAGCCTTGGTTGCAAGCCTCTGGTTCTCATTACTTGGAATATTTCTTGCTGTTCTCTTCTTGCTTGGAATATTTCCATTGAGAAGTCATTAGCCAACCTTATTGGGACCCCCTTATATATTACTTCCTTTTTCTCCCTTGCTGCCTTTAAGATTTTCTCTCTGTCTTGGAATTTTGCCATCTTAATGATGAGGTGTCTTGAAGTGGGCCTCTTTGGGTTCTTCTTGATTGGGACTCTCTGTGTTTCCTGGATTTGTGTGACTTTTTCTCTCATCAAATTAGGGAAGTTTTCCCTCATTACTGTTTCAAATAGGTTTTCTATCCCTTGTTCTTCTTCTTCTCCTTCTGGTATCCCTATTATTCAGATATTATTACATTTCATATTGTCTTGCATTTCTCTTAATGCCTCTTCATTCTTTCTGAGCCTCTTTTTTTTGCTTGAGCTTTCTGGGTGTTTTTTCTACTTTGTCCTCCAACTCACTGATCCGATCTTCTGCTTCATTGATCCTGCTTTTGATTCCTTCCACTGTGTTCTTCAGTTCAGAAATTGTATTCTTCATTTTCTTTTGGCCCTTGCTGATAGTTTCTCTTTTTTTTCATGTTGATATATTTTGCAGTGAGTTCATTTTAGTTTCCTTGTAGTTTCTGCTAGCTCATTGTGATCTCTTTGAACTTCCTGATAACCAGTGCTTTGAATTTAATATCTGATAGCTGACTTGCCTCTATTTAATCTAGCATTCTTTCTGAGGCTCCCTCATTTTCTTCCATTGGTTTTTTTTTTCTTTGTCTTCTCATTGTTTGTGAGACTCTTCTTGTTAGCTTCAGCTTCTTAAATTTATTTGTTCTGGCTTCCTGGGTTTATGGTGTAAACTGCTGTGGTATAATACCTGTGAGATTCAGTGGTGTAATCTCCTTGATCTCCAAGCTCACTGGTCTTAGGCTATCGTTTACATTGGCTCTGAGTTTGTCTTTTGTTTTTGGTTGTTTTGGGGTCTTTCTTCTGTGGGTCCTTCCCAGCAGCTAGTGAACTGGTGGTCCCTCTGCCCACTACTCATTTTAATTTGGTGTGCTGGTGAGGGCAGGTTGTGTTGAAGCTAGTTCTTCTGCATGCACAGGGTTTTGAGGATTCTCTTTTGCTCTTGTTCAGTTGTTTGCACTGGGTAGTTTCTCCACTATTTAGTTGTATTTCCAGATAGGTCTTGGGTTGAGGTTTGTGTGGTTTCCACTCTCACCTTCACCTTCTCCTGTTGTTATCTGTTGGTGGTTCCTTTGTTGTTGGGTTTCCTCTTCCAGTGGGTATTCTAGTGTTCACCGCTTCCACCTAGTCTTTTTTTGTGTGTGTGTGATCAGTTGGAGGGAAAGGCAAAATGGTTTATGACAGCAGGAGAGCATTCTATGATATTTACAGTAGCAGCTGGTAGAGAAGTGATAGGAGATATTTTGGCTATGTCCAGCGACAACCATAATCTTCAACCTGACTAGCCACTTTTTAGAAAGGATGGAAAGAAGATAAGGCTCTTGTTGGGGAGGGAAGGTTTGTGATTTTAGATCTAGAAAGGAGTGAGGTTGAGGAAGGTCAGATTCTGAGGTAAGGTGAGAATAAAGCATGGTAAATAGGTGTAGTGCGAGAGAGAATAGAGTTAACCACTACAGTATTATAGTTCAGGAAACAATGAAGTGGGCTAAATCTGGGAGGGGTGTTGTGTAATATTTACAATGATATGGGATAGCTATTATTTACAATAATATTAGAGCAACAATCATATGACAGAGATAGGGAGTATCTCAACAATCATATCTCAATCTATGAGATAGCATGATTAGGGAGTATTGGACCTCCAATCGCGTGCTAATGGAGCAAGGGGAAGTAAAGTACAGTAAATTAGCAATATATTATGAATGAGGGGACAGGGGAAACCTGTCAAGTGATACAATATATCCAGCCAAGGTAAAGAAGACTATACAGAAAGTGGAGGAATATAAAGATACTATTAAAATAAAAGATGTAAGAATAATGAAAAATATATAAATATGCACTAAATTGTAGTTTTTCTGCTATAGCAAAGTGAAATTTGTCTCTCTGTCTGTACTGTTGGGATGCCCCCTCTTGGAGTCCAGCTCTGGTCTTTTTGTTATTCCAAGTTTTTTGTTTCACTTTTGGAAGGGGGGTGAAAAGAAAAAAAAAAGGGCAGCAAAAGGGAGGAAAAAGTGTTAAGTTTGGAAAGAAAGGAAGAAGGAATAAAACAAGAAAGAAGAGCCCAGGCTGGTATAGCTCAGTGGATTGAGCGCAGGCCTACAATTCAGACGATCGAGGTTCAATTCCCAGTCAGGGCACATGCCTGGGTTGCAGGCCAGTTACCTGCAGGCCAACTCCCAGCAGGAGACGCATGAAAGGCAACCATACATTGATGTTTCTCTCCCTCTCTCCTTCCCTTCCCCTCTAAAGATAAATAAATAAAATCTAAAAAAAAAAAACAAGAAAGAAGAGAGAGAGTAAAAGTATTGAAAGAGAAAACAATAATACAGTTAAAAAATGAAAGATTATTAAAAAACAAACAGCCCTGGCTGGTATAGCTCAGTGGGTTGAGCTTGGGCCTGTGAACTAGAGGATCATGGTTTGATTCCCAGTCAGGGCACATGTCTGGGTTGCAGGCCAGTTCCCAGCAGGGGACGCATGAGAGGCAACCATACATTGATATTTCTCTTCCTCTCTCCTTTCCCTCTAAAGATAAACAGACAAACAAACAAAAAAACCTCTTGTTGGTTTCCAGCTGGCCGAACCATTCTTTCTGTTCTCACTGGCTTCAGCAGTCTGAGTGGCGACTGGTGTGGCCTTTCTCCCTTCTAGTTGTACTCAGCTGGTCTCATAAGTGCTCTCCCAAGATCCAGACAGGTGCCTCTCCCCAGTGCCCCACTGAGAGCATACTTTCCCCAGGAGTCACCATCCTGGGCTGGGGTGCATGTGCACACTCCTGGTGAGGCTTCCCTAGTCCTGCAGGCTTGGGTATTAACCTTTCCCAGTGGTATGGGGGAACACAAGGGTGACTCTCAATTCTCCCAAACCAGTGACCACAAACTCCATGGGTGATCAAAGCCACTTGCTTGCTTCCTCATGCCCATTCCTCTCTCTGACACTTTAAGCAAACAGATCCCTCCCAGCACTTTTCAAACTGCGCCTGGCCAGGTAGGGAGGGAGCTGATGACCTGGCTCTCTCCCAAGGACCTTGATTACAGCCCTCAGTTCCCAACCAGTTTGCGGCAGACCTTGCCCAGGCCCTGGCACAGCCCAGCGGAGGCAGCAGCCTTGGCCGGCAGCCTCTGTGCTGTTCCCTGGGACTTTATTGACCTACAGCTGTCTCCTCACCATCTGATCATTCAGTGTCCGCTACAATTTCTGGATTCCTGTTTTCCTATATGCTGGGTCACTGTTGGCTATTTGCTGTGTTCCTCTGAAGATCAGCCAGGTTTTTCTCCCATGCGTGGGGGTAAGTGGAATCCTTTGTCCTACTCCGCTGCCATCTTCTCCTATCTCCTCCTCTTTCATTTCTGATTGTGTTTATTTGGGTCCTCTCTCTTTTTTTCTTGATGAGGCTGCTTAAAGCCTTGTCAATTTTGTTTTTCTTTTCAAGGAACTAGCTCCTAGATTTATTGATCCTTAGAATTGTGCTTTTAGTCCCTATGTTGTTTAATTCTGCTCTGATCTTGATTATTTCCTTCCCTCTACTTACCCTGTGCTGTCTTTGTTGTTGCTCCTCTTGTAGGAATAGGTTATTTGAAATGTTTCTATTTTTTTAGGTAGGCCTGTAGCACTATGAATTTCACTCTTAAGACTGCCTTTGACATGTCCCATAAGTTTTGGATTGTTGCGAGTTCATTTGTTTCTAGCAACTTTTTGATTTCTTCCTTGATCTCATTCTTGACCCATTCATTGTTTAATAGCATGCTATTCAATCTCCATGAGTTTGAGTGGTTTGAGTTTTTTCCTTGAGGTTGGTTTCCAGTTTCAGTCCCTAGTGGTCAGAGAAAATGCTTCAAATAATTTCAAATTTCTTGATTTCGTTGAGGCTTGTTTTGTGTCCTATCATGTGGTCTATCTTTGAAAATGTTCCATGTGCATTCAAAAAGAATGTATATTTAGCTTCATTGGGATGAAAAGCTCTCTCTATATATATCAATTAAGCTTATTTGATTTAGGACATTGTTCAGTGCTGCGATATCTTTGTTGATATTTGGTTTGGAAGACCCTTATATTTTTTGACAGTGGGGCATTGCTATCTCCTACTATAATTGCATTGCTGTCTATACCTTTCTTGAAGTCATTCAAGATTTCTTTATGTATTTTGGTGCTCCTATGTTGGGAGTATATATACATATTTACAACATTTATATCTTCTTGATGGGTTCTTCTCTTGAGTATTATAAAGTAACCTTCTGGGTCTTTCTTTAGAGCCCTTTTTTTTGGAATTTTATTTTGTCTGACTGCTAACCCAGCTTTTTTTCCCCATCCATTTACTTGGAAAATTTGTTTCCAACCCTTCACTCTCAGTCTGTGTAGGTCTTTTATCCTGAGGTGGGTCTCTTGTAGTCAGCATATATGTGGGTCATTCATTCTTACCCAGTCAGCTATTCTGTGTCTTTTGATTGGAACATTTAATCCATTCATGTTTAAGGTTATTATTGATAGGTACTTATTCATTGCCATTTTTCATACCTGTCACACAGCTCACTTTACATATATTTTTTATAAGTGGGAATTAATGTTTTTAATTCCCCAGAGGCTGAGAAAATTGTTTCGGATGAGATAGGAGTTGATGGATTTTTGTTACTTTGAAATTCCATGGACATGCCTTTTTCTTGCTGGGCATTTTCATTTCAAGTATATGACTCATGAATAAAGTATTCTGTAAATTCTCATAAGGAATAGTAGCTTTAGCTTCATGCAGGGAAAAGGAAAAGGATGGATGAGAAAGGTCAAATCCTCTGGTACTGACAGTGGCCAATATCTGCCATAGTGGCTCAACCCCACCAAGTGTCCACAAAACTGGCTGTGACACGATGCAGAACCCCTTGTTAACTCATTGGCTTGCTCCTGTTACAGCCAGTGCCCAAGGGAAGGTGCACTAAGCCTTCACAGTCATGTGTGCTGAGACCAGGGACATTCTTTTTCCACCTGGACCTTACTCCCAGGACATGTTGCATAGTTACAAACAAGTCAGGAACATAGTATGGCATTTAGCAGTCATGTTAATAAATTCAGCTACCATTAAAACAAAACAATCAAATAAAAAGGATGGAAAATGTAGATTGAGAAGATGGCAGTGAGGTAGGTGGGAGTGGATTCTACTTTCCCACGTGTCCAGCTGAAACACCTAGCTGATCTTATGAGGAACAGAGTGAACAGCCAACAGAATCCTAGCTTATATGAAGTTTGGAAGCCAAAAATTGCAGAGGACATTGAAAAACAAATGGTAAGGAGAGCATACTGGGACAGTAAGGTCCCAGGGATCTACCTGGAGAACAAGGCTGCTGCAGCGCCCTGCCCAGGGCCTGCCACAGGATGTGGGGAGGAGAGTTAGATCACCAGCTCCCTCCCCTATCAGAGCAAGCAGTGAAGCCCGGCACCAGGAAAGACCTGCATGCTGGAAGTTTCTGGGGGAAATAGAGAAAAACTGGGAGACACACAGAGACAGTACACATCTGCTGAGACTGTGGGTGCTAGCACCAGAGAAACTGAGGTGCCAGGTAACACCTGGAGAAGGGAGGAGTTGGGCCATGTCATACCATGACTTGGATAGACTCTGGACTGGTTGGAAAGTTGGGCCATGTGGAAAGCCATGCGTTTGTTGGTAACTACGGGCAGCTGCCTTGTAAGGAGCTCTCAAACAGTGGCTGGCTCACCCCGAGGGTGATTTGAGCTGTGTGAACCCGGAGACTGAGCTGCTAAGTGGAACCACATGCCGACCTTGTCTCACGCTGTGTGCTCAGAGGCTGATTGGAGCCCTGCACCTGAGACTGAGTGGGTGAGTATAACAGCTCACCTGAGATTGACTCGCACTGTGCGCACCTGAGTGGCTGGTTGGAGCATAGCAGCTGAGGGAGGACCTGGGCTGGAGGCCAGGAAAATGTGAATATTGAAGCCCAGACCTGGTCGCCATCCTCTCAAAACTATAAGAAGGGTGAAAAGTGAAGCCCAGCACTCCTCTTCCTGTGGCATCTAGTAAGACCAGCAGAACTGGCTGAACAAGTTTAAAGTCAGCAGGAGGCGTATTATTATTATTATTAATTTCTTTTTTGCTCCTCTCTTTCTTTTCTTTCCCCAAGTGAGACAGTAAGATGTGTAGTTATGAAGGGTCCAGAGACAGATCCAAAGGGGGAGCGCAAGGCTAACCCCCAAAACTGAGAAACTGAAACAAATGTCACTTTGCTATCCCATGGAGCCAGTATTGTATTGTTTATGTGTATTATTACTTTTTTCATTATTTTACCATTTTTATTTTATTAAAATTTTTAAATTTCTTTTCCTTATGTTTAGTTTTCCTTGCTTTATTTCTCTATTAAATTGCAGTTTGACTGGTTTTCCTTATTCTCTCTTTATTATATTTTAATTTTCCTTCTTTCACTTCACCCATGTTCCAATAATACACAACTCTTGTTTGGGTACTTTCTATTCTGCTTACTCAAACTATATATTTCTTGTCATATTATTGTTGTTCCAGTACCATTGTAAATAATTGTTGTTCTGTACAATTGTATATACTACACAGCAACCTTCCCTGATCTTAGCCCACTTCGCTTTAATCCTGGGCATTATTATTGTTGTGATTAACTCTATTATTTCTCACATTACACCTACTTTCTGTTTGTTACTCTCACTATATCTCATCATCTAACCTTGCAAAAGTGCTCTGTTTTCTGGATTCAGCTCACAATCCTCCTACCCTCTAACAAGAGTCTTATGTCTTTCACCTTTCATAAAAAGGCACTAGTTGGGTGAAGTATCACAGTTAACACCATACTTATCCAAAGAATCTCATATCTCTTTTCTACTTGCTGATACTTTAAATCTCATATAATACTCTTCCACCATCTTAATCCATTTTGCCTACCCCCTGCCACTGATCACATGCAAGAATAGGTGGAAACTGCAAAGATCAGTATATCTGCTGCAGGAGAAAAACCACCAACAAAGGAGACACCAAAAGGTAAAAACCCAAGTACAACAAGAAAATCCACATGAACAGAAGAAAGGGAAAACCCAGAGCACCAGGCAACGAGATCAAAGAGACAACACCACTGAACCCCATAGAATTCCTACCATAGAAGTTCACCCTACCAGGACAGCTAGCAAAGTGAAACATCAGGAAGTGAAGAAACAAACAAAAAGTGGAACCTAAAATGGGGAGACAAAAAAGAACATGCAATCAAAAGGCATGGAAGACTACCCACTAAAAAACAAAATGAAAAAGAGGTAACCAAATTATCAGACACAGAATTCAAAATAATGGTTATAAGATGCCCAAGAAACTCATAGATAGCTACAAAGAACTGAGTGAGAACAACAGCAGCACAAAAAATGAAGTAGAACTATAAACAAAAAACAGGAATAAATGAACAATAAAATCTCAAAAATAAAAAAAACACTAGAAGAAATTACAAACAGGCTGGATGAAGCAGAGGATTGAATCGGCAAGCTGGAGGATAAGGTAAAAATAAAAAACAAAACACTGAGATACAGCAAAAAAGGAAAAGAGACTCAGAAAGAATGAACAGGTGATAAGTGAGCTGTAAGACAACATGAAACATAACAATATTCATATAATAGGAAAAGCAGAAGGAGAAGAAGAACAAGGGATAGAAAACCTATTTGAAAAAGTAATGATGACAAACTTCCCTAATTTGATGAGAAAAATTCACACAAATCCAGGAAGCACTGAGTCTCAAGAGGAATCCAAAGAGGTCCACTTCAAGACCCATCATAATTAAAATGGCAAAATTCTAAGATAAAGAGAGAATCTTAAAGGCAGCAAGAGAGAAACAGAAAGTAACATACAAGGGAGCTCTTATAAGGCTAGAAGCTGACTTCTCAATGGAACCACTCCAAGCCAGAAGAGAATGGCAAGAAGGATTCCAAGTAGTAAGAAACAGAGGGTCGTAACCAAGACTACTCAACACAACAAGGATGTCAATTAAAATGGAAGGCCAAATAAAGAGCTTCCCAGACAAAAGAAGTCTAAAAGAATACACCTCCACCAAACCAGCTCTGTAAGAGATGCTAAAGGGTTTGTTTTAAGAACAGGAGGAAAAGAGTAAGAGAGAGAGGAATACAGGTACAAAAATTGGCAATGAATAAGTATTTATCAATAATAACCTTAAATATAAACAGATTAAATGTTCTATTCAAAGGACATAGAATAGCTGAATGGATAAGAAATCATGACCCACACTTATGCTGCCTGCAAGAGACACACCTCAGGACAAAAGGCCTACACAGATTGAAAGTGAAGGTCTGTAAACAAATATTCTAAGCAAATGGCCAGGAAAAATAAAAGCTGGGGTAACAATACTCATATCAGAAAAAATAGACTTAAAAAAGAGCCATAAAGAGAGACCCAGAAGGTCACTTCATAATACTCAAGGGAAGAATCCATCAAGAAGACATAAACATTGTAAACATATGTACACACAACATAGGAGCACCCAAATACATAAAGAAAATCTTGGAGGACTTCAATAAAGGCATAGACAGCAGTTCAATCATAGTAGGAGGTTTTAACACCCCACTGTGAAAAATGGATAGGTCTTCTCAACAAAATATCAATAGGGATATTGTGAAATTGAAATTGAACAATGTCCTAAATCAAAAGGACTTAATTGAACTGTATAGAACCTTTCATCTAAAAGAAGAAAAACACATACTCTTTTCAAATGCACCTAGAACATGTTCAATGATAGACCACATAATAGGACACAAAGCAAGCCTCAACAAATTACAGAAAATTGAAATCATATCCAGAATTTTCTTTGAACACAAGGGCCTGAAACTAGAAATCAACTTCAAGGAGAAAAATGAAAACCACTCAAACTCATAGAGATTAAGTTTGATCAATATCAAATATCAATAGATGCAGAAAAAGCACTTGATACAGTATAGCATCTCTTCATGATAAAAACACTCAGCAAAATGGGAATAGAGGGAGCATTTCTCAACCTAATAAAGGCCATATATGAGAGACCTAAAGCCAACATCATACTCAGTGGGCAATAACTAAAAACTTTCCCACTAACATCAGAAACAAGATAAGGGCATCTGCTTTCACCACTTCTATTCAACATAGTATTGGAGGTCCTAGTCACAGTGATCAGATAAGAAATAGATATAAAAGGCATACAAATTGGAAAGGAGGAAACAAAATTATCGTCTTTACATAGGACATGATAGTAAACATAGAAAATCCTATAGACTCCACCAAAAAACCTACTCGACCTAATAAGTGAATTTGACAAAGCAGCGGGATACAAAGTCAGTGTTCAGAAATCTAAGGCATTTTTGTACGCCAACAATGAAATATCAGAAACAGAAATGCCCTTTGCTGTAGCAACATGAAAAATAATATACCTAGGAATAAACCTAATCAAGGAGGTAAAAGACCTGTACTTAGAAAACAATACACCACTGAAGAAAGAAATTAAGAAAGATATAAATAAATAGAAGCAGTTACCATGTTCATGGATTCAAAGAATTAACATCATCAAAATGTCCATACTACCCAAAACAATTTATAGATTAAACAGAATCCCTATTCAAGTACCAATGACACATTTCACAGATATAATACAAATATTGCAAAAATGTATATAGAACCATAAACAACCCCAAATAGCTGCAGCTACTTTGAGAAAGAAGAAGAGGAAGGATTACAATACTTGATATAAAACTGTATTACACAGCCACTGTGATCGAAATAGCCTGGTACTGGCATAAGGTACAGAATAGAGAGCCCAGAAATAAGCCCAGGTCTCTATGGTCAATTAATAATCAACAAAAAGTCAGGAGCATAAAATGGAGTAAAAATAACCTCTTCAACAAATGGTGTTGGGATATCTGTACAGCTACATGTGAACAAATGAAACTTAATCACCAACTTACACCATACACAAAAATAAATTCAAGCTGGATAAAAGACTTATGCATAAGCCATGACACTGTAAAAGTCCTAGAGGTGTACATAGGCAGGAAAATCTCAGATATTTTATGCAGCAAATTTTTTCAGTGATGTGTCTTGTAGAGCAAGGGACATAAAAGAAAGAACAATCAAATGGGACTTCATAAAAATAAAAAGTTTCTGCACAGCTAAAGAAAACAGCATTAAAATGAAAAGAAAACCAATGGTGTAGGAAAACATATTTGCCAGCGATACTATAGGCAAAGGTTTGATTTTCAAAATACATGAAGAACTCACACAACTCCACTCCAGGAAGACAAACAACCCCATTAAACAACGGGCAAAGGATTTAAACAGACAATTCTACAAAGAGGACACAGAAAGGGCCCATAGACATATGAAAAGGTGCTCAGCATCACTAGCCATCAGAGATGCAAAGTAAAACCACAATGAGACACCACTTCACACCAGTCAGAATGGCTGTCATAAACAAATAAATAAACAAATGTTGGAGAAGATGTGGAGAAAAAGGGGTCCTAGTGCACTGTTAGTGCGAATGCTGACTGGTGAAGCCACTGTGGAAAACAGTATGGGAGTTCTTCAGAAAATTGAAAATGGACTCACATGAACAAGTATAAAGGACACATGGAGAATAACTAAGGTGGGGGGCGGAAATGGGAGGGAGGTGGGGAGCACTGGGCGGGGCAGGGCTAGGAATATAAGACAGACAACTGTACTTGAACAAGAATTAAAGAAGAAAATTGAAAATGGAACTGCCTTTTTTACCCAGCAATTCCACTGCTGGGATTATTCCCTAAGTGCCATGAAACACTAATCCAAAAGAACCTATGCACCCCAATGTTCATAGCAGCACAATTTACAATAGCTAAGTGCTGGAAGCAACCTAAGTGCCCATCAGTAAATGAATAGATAAAAAAAATATGGTACATTTACACATTGGAATACTAAGCAGCAGAAAGAAAGGAGCTCCTATCCTTTGCAACAGCATGAATGGATCTGGAGAGCATTATACTAAGTGAAATAAGCCAGGCAGTGAAATAGAGATATCATATGATCTCACCTATAGGTGGAACCTAATCAACAAAACAGACAAGCAAACAACATATAACATAGATATTAAAATAAAGCACAAACTGGCAGTAACTGGAAGGGAGGTGGGAGGGGATAATGGAGGTAAAAGGGGGGTAGCTTTTCAGGAATATGTATAAAGAATACATGGACAAAACCAAAGGGGGTTAGGGTCAAGCATGGGAAGTGAGGATAGTTGGGGTGGGATGGATTGGTGGGGGGAAATGAAGAGAACTGTACTTGAACAATAATAAAAGTAAAAATAGGGGGGCAGGGCAGGGAATATAAAACAGAAAACTGTACTTGAATAAGAATTAAATAAAAAAGAAAATATTTAAAAGTAAAAATAAATAAAATAAAATATATATTTGATTAAAAAATGAGAAAGGTGATGTAAAATTACTTGGTTCAGAGAAGATTCCTAGTAAGTGGTGAATCTGGGGTTTGAACTAAAAAGTTTCATTATAAATTCCATTCTTTTAAGCAAACACTAGACTTCCTCAATTGCTATGTTCATATAATGTGGTAAGCACTCATCAAACTTTTGTTTTGTCTGAAAATAACTGAAAACATTTAAACTCACTTAAACAAAAAGGAATTGAGTGAAAACCACACAATACTTAGTTCATAAATAAGACAAATTTAGGATTGGTTGATGCAGCCTTTTGTTGACAACATCAAGAAACCAGACCCCTACATTTTTCCACTGCTGCCCAGTGTTCCAGCTTCATCCTACAGCTTGTTATCCTTGGTTCTAGAAATGCATTCAATAGCAGCTTGGATTACATGCTTCTACATTCATGTCTGTGCCAGTTTGGCTCCTGTGGGAAGCAGGAGGCAAGATGGACTTGTGCATGCAAGAGGTTTATTAGAGGAATGCCTGTGAAAAATAAAGGAGAGGATCATTCAGCTACATGTACCTGCAGAGCACTCCTAAACAACATGTTTTTCTGTCAGAAATGTGAAATGGGGAATGGATGACAGGTGGGCTAAAACACCTATCCGCTACATAGCCTAACAATCTATGTAGTTGAGTGCTCTAGAAACTGCTGAATATGACTTAAAATCAAGGTAAAGTGGAAAACTTTTTACTGAAGTCATGAACTTATAATTCCTTTCACTGAAAATTATTTCTCATGAAAAAGCCAAATTATTCATTTTAAATGATCAAACCAGCAAAATCTAGTATCTCAAAATGTGTGAAGTCATAAATTTTCCAATTTCTATCAACAGATGACAGTAGAATTTAGTATGTAATTCAATAGAATACCAGAAGATGGCGGCGGAGTAGGACAAAGGATTTCGCTTCTCTCCACACGCCGG
>NW_028085175.1:0-513 GCF_014824575.4 Sturnira hondurensis | reverse complement strand
AGCAAACTGGCTTTATTCGGGGATGGCAGAGGAATTGAACAGGAATGGCAACATGAGACACGCAGAGGACGGCAGACCAAAGGCAACTCAGAGAACAAAGAAGAGGAGCCACCACTTTAGGGAGAAAAGGGGGAGTTGGGCGGGGCTGTTATAAACTAAACAGCCATTGGAGGAAACTGGAGTTCAAAGCATAGTGGCTTCCCATTGGCTGAGTCGTGGCCTTTTTCTCATTCCCTGAGTCTGTTGCTACACAAGTGAAAACTCTTCCTTTCTCCTGCTGGAGTCACGCATAGGCTTTTTCCTGGTGGAGTTTGCTGAGAGCAGAGAGCATAGTGTGAGGTCCCCCTCAGTGTTCCCCACTCCACCTTCGCTGAGGTGTCTTTTATTCACTTTTCCAGAGTCCTACCATATGTGACTTTCAGTGTCTGGCTTCTTTCATGGAGCGTAATGTTCTCCGTGTTCATCCACGTTTCACCCTGCGGCAGTACTTCCTTCCTATGGTTGAATAATATT
>NW_028085174.1:0-1360 GCF_014824575.4 Sturnira hondurensis | reverse complement strand
ATATATGTTCAGTTTTAATCACAAATTTGGAATATTGGTGAACCATTTATAAGGAGGCTTTTTGTTCAGAAAAGACGTTTAAGTTCAAGATGAAGATATGCTTACCACGTGAAATTCTCATAAATCAAATGAAATACCCAGATATATTTCTCTGAAGAAAAGCTGATATAAAGAATATACCAAATATCCTTGCTGAATGAGAGGCCTTCGCATTTCCCTCAGATTGACTGAACTCTGGACAGCTCTCTTTCCAACTAGAATCCCCTGACCTGCCTTTTCTTAGAGCATTTTCTTTAGAAAACTTGCATTTGTAAATTCTTTTAGACCGCCCCTTTGAGATGTAAATCTTCTCCCAGCTTCTGGAGAGTTTTACAAACACAAAGTGCCCTTTTTAAGAACCTGAGAGTGCTGTCTTTGAAATGGAGTCAGGAGACTGTTTCCTAGTCTTTGTGTGAGAGTAGAAGCCTAACTTCCGTGAGCACCGATTAACAAACGCAGAGGGCCAGGCGCATTGACCGAGGACCCCCTCCAGCATCCTCCAGTGCTTTTCCACTAGCTCCCTTCAGCGATTGAAACTCTCTTACCTTTTGTTTCGATGGAGCTGAGTTCAGTCTGTCTCCCTGTTTCGGCAGTCTTGACCTCTACTGCCTAGCATTGAATAAAGTCTCAGGTTCAGAACCTGTGTAGTTTTGACTGCAGATGGGAATACAACTGCCATGTAAACATAGGGGATTAGAAGTCAGAGTCTGATAGGGTTTTATAATTGTCAACTGCTTGTGATGTTACCTTCCAATAGAAGACAGCCAGTAGAACATCACCTTTGGGGTCTCTTTAACTTCCTATTAGTTGTTTTCCTTGGAAATTTTCCTTTAAATGCACACAAAACAAATAATTTACTGTTCCAAGCAGTGACTGATTAGTCCCTCAAGAAATGTCTATAATGCTATCTTATTTTTCCTTCTAATGGACTTGGAGGATGAGAAAACAGTAAGAAGCACATATTTGCAAATCAGCTTCCTTTGAAGTACATGATATTTGCAAGGAAATCTGTTTGGCCAGTTGCTTTTTCAGAAAATGTTAGAGGAAGCCAGAATAAAAAAATACATTTAAAACACCCCATTTAGTGGCTGAATACATAAACTATAATTCCTCAGCAGTAATGCATTTCATGGGCAAATATTACTTTACATCACCATTTTGGGAAAAGAAACCATCAGGTCCATAACCTGACAAGTACTGTTATAAATGTCATCAGGAATCCGTGCTTCCTGTGACTGGGAAGCTATGAAGCCACATGTGAGGTTTAAATGAACCGATATCACGTGTTTCTTGGGGATTATACATAATCAACCTCTCGGCA
>NW_028085173.1:0-563 GCF_014824575.4 Sturnira hondurensis | reverse complement strand
CAGTGAGGTGGGGGACGTGGCACATGTGTCCTTTGACTTCTCTTAGGAGCCCAGGCAATTCGGTGAGATTAACCCACTTGCCATCCTGGCTCAGTGGACCACGGACTCCACACGAGTGCATTTAGGCTTGTCTTTCTGATTTTACATATTGCCTGAAATCCCTCCTCCATCACAAAGCCTTCCTTAATTAATGAATTAGATGTGCTTGGTAATGAATCCCTTACATGAAAAGCCTATAATTCTACTTGTACATATTACCTCCCTACCATTAATTCATTTCTGTGCTTACGATGTAAAAGATTTCCTGGTAAATTTCCTGCGTATTTATGCTAGCTTTGCTCGTAGTTCATATTTTCTCTTGCTCATAGTTCATATTTTCTCTGTTTCCAGAATCACCTTGCTGTGTCCCAGCTGTCTATCTTCCTTGAGGGCATGGTAATGAGGGGGAGGCTGGTAAGCCCCCTGCATGCGGACACCAGGACCCACGCTCCAGTCCACGGGGGTCTGGCCGCCCGTTGTGGCCTGGAAGCATCTTGAGGGGGATGCGTGCTCTCCATCACGCA